>NC_071977.1:12680708-12687471 GCF_026283585.1 Hylaeus volcanicus
CCAATGAAAGGGACACATTATAGCAACATTTCGGAGATTCAGGCCGCTGTAACCGCCGTACTAAACGGGCTACCAAAACAGGAGCTGCAAAGGTCCTTCAAAATGTTAATTACGCGGCCTACAGGCTGTATTGACGCAGAGGGAGATTATTTTGAGTAAATAAACGTGCGTGTAAAAACTTTACTTGTACTTTTTTCTTTTAATAGCAAAAGTTCGGTTCATTTTTAGACAGACCGTGTATATATCCATCATAGCTAATACAAGCAACGATTTCACATGATACTTCTCGAAACGCGAATTATTATCAACCCAATAAATTCGCATCTAGGTAAGAATTTTCTCCGCCGCTGGCCAAAGTCCTAGTTACGAATTCATGCAATGAAGTCATATCCCGAGTACGATGCCCCAAGTAGTCCCGAATGTTTAGTTTTCAGCCTCCGAAGGAACAATCTCGTTCGACGCTTGAACGGCCTCCTTTGTGCTTCGTCGAGGTTTTTTTTTTCTCCAGGTTCGACCGTTCCACATTTTGTTCACAGTTGTACCGTTTTTAAGGCCACGCCAGATTCGTTGCACCCTTCCCTTTGTTCGCGTTGTCGAGGCTCGACGAAGTGTTTTTCACGAGTACCGAAGTCGCTCGAAATTTCCAGCCGCGATGCGAGCGGTACGGTTTCCGCTCGTCGAAATGATAAATTTAATTGAAACTTGTTACGAAGGGAAAGTTCGAAAACGAGACCCCAGGGACGAGGGAGAGGTTCAACGGCTGCTACCTTAGAGTTCACGATGATTTTAGGTCGCGGGAACTCGGTGCATTTTCGAATCTGTTCGAAACTTGGTCGCGAAACTTTTAATATCTATCGAAACAGGGGGAATGCTCGACGTTGGCCAACGATTGGTCTAGACGTTTCGCGACGTTGGCAATTGGTAGAGGGGGATCGAATTTTTTCTTATATCCGGTTGGTAAATTTAATTTACGTCTCGCTCCAGGCTCAAAGACGGACGACGTCTCTCTCTTTATGTATTTCCAATCATCTCTCGCGTCGCAGGAAAGAAATGCGAGACCGATGCCGCGGACTGGAAATAAAATTGCTCGTCTGCGGCATAATTCTCGGGTAAGAGGACGCGAGCCAGTTTACGTAAAACATCCCTCGATGCCCGTGTTCCTGACATCGCGTGTATTTTTTATAAGCAGGCTTCCGTACGATCCTCAAATTTTATTAGGCAAGTAAATGTGACGTAACATGTCCTTGCATTATTTTTAAGTATTGATGGAATTGCAGATTACTGCATTTCTTCTTTTTGAAAGTTCTATATCATTTTTTTTTACATATATTGATCAAAACTCTAGTATTGGTTAAATCACTTTGGGGTTCTTTCTTAACAAATCTTAACTAATACAATAGTTTCGATCAATATATGTAAAAAAAAAATGATATAGAATTGTGAAAAAAGTATCAGTAGTAGTCTGCAATTGTTTCCCTAATAAAATTTGAGGATCGTATCGTTAAAAGTGTAAGAAAGTCAAACGTTTGTTACAGGAACATTGTGTCTTGTTGAATAAAATAATATATGATAATGATAAGGTTTCTTTTTCAATAAATGAAATACCGTATTCTATCAGATATAGGCAAAATGAAATTGCTGTAGTGACGTAGTGAATGATATCACGACTTGAATGAAAAAAAGTAATTAAAATACGTACGCCAGCATTGAAATTCAAGTCACGCATAATCAGTTCGCGTTTCATCACGTCAAACTCGGGCTGTCGAATTTATACATATTCATTGGGAAGAACATTCATCGAATTCTTGAGCCCGCATGCTAATCGATGAAAAAGAAAGTAGTTTACGCGACTTCGTGCGTTGTGAACAAGTCAAGTAGCCCGAAGTAGAACACGTGCCCAAGATATGATCTTGGAATTGCTTATTTTTATCGCGGGCGCTCGTTTCCTCCGTGATCGATACGTTTCTTCAAATAAAAAGTGGATCAGTCTACGTTTGTTGATTGCGTACCACTTACATGCACTGTATACTTCGGGGATGAAGCTTGTATAGTGAAAGAGACGTGAAATTGCCCGAGAATCTTCTGAAAATTATAATTATGATTTATATTATATAAAAATAAAGAATCATACATCGATTAAATATTATTTTACGTATATGTAATATTTAATGTATGGTATATGGTACCATATGGTGTTTTTAACCCTCTATGGGCCGAATTTTTGTTTCCAAACACTTTGCAAGGCATTTATTTTAATATTTCATGTTGATTTTGTAAAATAAAAATATTTATATTCAAAATTATATGAAATGATCACAGAATTTATTTTATTTCTCTGTAAATTAAAATTAAAGCATACGTATTCCATTCTTTTCTTGAAACTTCATTTTTTACTGAAAATAAATTAACTGTTCGCAGATACCTTCTTCAACTTATGATGACACGAAATCAATTAAAAAATAGATGCGATGTTATTTTCATATTAATAACTACACACATTTCGTGCCTTCTGTATTGGCGATAGAGCCATAGGCAAGTTTCAGTTTTGACGTGCCGTTACATCGTGAAAATTGGAGATACCCGGTTATTGTACCGGACTCTTCAATTGAAGTAGCAACTATTGTTTTCCTATACTGTTTTGATGTTTTCAATATCGTGCAGCGCAAAACAACACCGTATAAAGTTTACCGGTTTTTTTCGCACCTCCGCGTAGTTTCAATTTGAACTCTATTGAAAAGAAATCGTTTACGTTTTAGCATGTTTTTTCTCCGACAGAGACTACGTGCAATTTCTAACAAATGTAATAACTGTATCGATCGTTATGTTGTTTTTGAAACATCAAAAATAATGTATCTGTTTTTTACATAGAAGATGGTTCATACTTAGAGCTGTTATTTTATTTGGTCATAAGAGCAAAAATTATGGTGTTCTGTTTCAGTTGTCCTAGTAGATTAATATTAACATTTCATGCATTTATGCAGCATGCAAATACGACAAACACATGGTACAATTATATAAAACGTGTGAAGTTATGCAAAAGTAAATATTAATATTGTCATATTATTTCGCGAAATATATCCTGCGTACGTTTCGAATATAGTATTTAGTCCGCAGTTTAATGATAATTTTGTCTGTTACATTGTAGACACGAATCGCTTAATATAGGAGGATTAAATTTGTTTAATTTTGGAGGTAGTTTCAGTAATTTCCGAGTTTTAGAATCTTATCAGATGCGTTATCTCGTTCAATATATACAATTATTAACTTTCTCAGTCCACGTAAGGTTATCCATTCCTGAAAAGATTTACCTTAAAATAATGTTCACCCCTAAGACCCAGAAAGTAGTTTCAACGGAAAGTCGTCCGTCACATTCCGCGCAGATCTCTCGCAAAAATAAACTTTCCGGACACCCAAACTACGGAGCATTATTTTAAAGCATCGCGTGATCGAGTACAGATTCGGGAAACATTTGCCTA
Organism: Hylaeus volcanicus; assembly: GCF_026283585.1. Lineage (NCBI taxonomy): Eukaryota > Metazoa > Arthropoda > Insecta > Hymenoptera > Colletidae > Hylaeus > Hylaeus volcanicus. Next base: position 12,684,185 of record NC_071977.1, read on the forward strand.
TCCCCCGCGCAGCTTAAAATAATCCTTTCTTCGATACGTACTCGTTGTTCTAAATTCTAGAACAGCGAAAGAAATAAACGAAAATAAAATATCAAAATCGTTCTCCGCCAAGCTTGGTAAATCCTCGCGAGAGAACGTTTCGCGCTCACGCTTATACTCTCCCCCCAGCCGATACTTTGCGCTGGCAGTGTTTACGAATGGCAATTAATCACCGGCGTCGATGATCGATTAAAAGCTCGCGCGATAGACGCTTGGGAACGCTGGATTATAGCGTATGATGTCTAAATACCTTGCAAATTGCCACGCGCCTGTATCCCTGTGCGCGGTAGCGTTGGCCACTCTTCTTCGTGATCGCAGCTACTTTGACAGTTATGCGGAGGATGCTGCATCCCATAATTACGCACGCGACGTCGTCGCTTACGTGGGTCCCAGGGTGTTAATTAAGTAATTTCAATTAAAATTCTTCACGGTTCTCGGTGCTTTATATGCTGACACGAGCCGTGGCTCGCAACTTGGACGAACCACTCGTCATCGTAAACAAGTTCCGCCCATCCCTGGTTCCTGGAGGGAGAGAGGGGAGGGTGCAATTTGTATGCAAAACTCGCGCAAGGTTTTGCGGTCCGCGGAAAATCAAGTCCGCGGCAGCTGAACGGCTGCGCTTGACAGGACGCTTTCCTTTGTGTGGATGATCCTTAAAAATTTGTGTCGTTTATCAGCCGAGCGATTTCCACGTCGAGATAGACGGACAGTTTTTCATCTTTATCGCGGCGATAATGACGTTACTCGCAGGTGCTCCGGTTACCTCATCGTCGCGCTTGGATCGAGATAATCCCTCATCCGGGAACGTAGTGAGCGTAGGAGTGTCTGTCTGTGTGTGTCCAAAATGTGCGTGGGTCAGAATTTTATTGTAAATTATGATAGGAGTATTCGCTCTTATGTGAAGTACCCTCGAGTGCTGTACGTGCTCTCGGTCCCATAAATATTCGTACCCTCTATGTCTATTGTATAATAGAAATTTGTTTAAATTAAATGGTAGGTTTGATGTTCCCAAGTGTATCCATACTTGATATTATAAATGCGAGAGTAACTTTGTATGTCCGTTACCTTTTCACGCTTAAACCGCTGAACAGATTTCGATGAAATTAGGCAAGAAGATAGATCGCATCCCGAGGAAGGGCATAGGGAAGACAGAAAATGAATCGGTGACATTACAATTGAAATATTTTTGTATTTGAACTTTCAATAAATCGTGTCGACTCTCGTCGACATATGAATATTATCGTATTGTGGTATGCAGTTCATAGCATTTTTTTTCTTCAACAAGATATACGTTGCTCCGCGATCAATACAAAGAATAAAAGAATACGTCTTAATTGTACTATATAGAATATTAATAAAATTCTGAAACCTCTCAAGATCACCAGCTTATGAGCAACGGAATCAAAAAGTCCTGTACCGTTTTCCAATCCGATCATTCGTTACGGAGATACAAGCGATTAAAGTTTGCCGTTGGGACTCTCGACGCGGCCCGCTCGTAGTTTGTTTACCTCTTGGTTGCGCGAGCGTGCTCCCGCACGTGACACATGCGCGCGCGCGCACGCAATCACGAGACTAAGCGCTCGCGAGCACGCAGTCACGAGACTGTACAGGGTTCAGCGCTCGCGCTCTCCACGTGGTCCATGCGCACGAGCTCCTAGAAACTTTAACTCTGAATATCTCCGAAATGAACAGTCGGATTGAAAAACGGTAAGGGACTCTTCGATTCGTATTGGCACTAAGTATTCATCTTCAAGAATCTTATTTTACATATTTACTGGGAACTGCTTAAATCTCTATAACAAAGCCTAGAATTAAAAGAAAAAGAACTTTTACTATATATGTACTATCTGTAATAGAATCGTGATAGGGCACCTCGACCACCCTACGTATATTTCGCGTGATGCTGCACTGCGTTGCAGATTGTCATATGTCATTAACGGTAGCCGATGGTGCGTGGCTGCCTAAAAAGCAGTATTGTGGCGACCATTGAAGAAGATCATTAAATTATATATACTTCTGAACTGATAACTTTCTTTCACCTAGAGTCTTAGATATCATTTTCATATTGTTCTATATACATATATTATATATCTTTATTTATAAAATCCACTGTGCGTGAGTAAAACGCACCATGTGAGTCATCACTGACAAGCCACTGAAACTACTCAGTCCACATTTACACCAGCTAAGTAATAATATGAAATGAATATAACATGTTTAACCTACAGTCGTTTGCCTACAATTTTTACAGAGCTCATAAATATTTGTATTTATCGGATTGACTGTAGGTTTCTCAGATATATATTATAATATATCACATTTTTTATTACATCTATAATAAAAAGTTTTCAAATTTCATTTTCCTACGCTATAGAAACATTTGTTGTATGGAACAGCGTTTTGACATTTACTTCCGAGACACTTTATACTTCAGCACTCGGGTTTACGGGACCATATGGGTCCAGAAGATAGCAATCTTCGTTGTTTTATTATCCCATTTTCTTCTTTAAGCGGAGCACTCGTCCGTTACACGAAGTAGGTGACCAGAGGATCACTCAATCAAAGGTAACGACGCGAGTCAACGATCGCTCTATGAACGCTTGGTCTTTTACATAAAAAAATAAGGAAAGAAATAAAGTAAAATTAAGAGACACAAATAAAGAACAAATAAACAACCAATTTTAATATTCTCGTAGGGACCATCCTTGGTTCTGAATAATAAACCAATACTCTCCTTAATATGTTTGGCAATTTTGTTTATGTTTAAAAGTTTTTCATTGCGTGATAACATCCTGAAGCTTATATTGGAGGTTAAAGACAGCACGAAACTATACCTCGCCTTTGTAATAATAACAGTAATAATACATCTTTGTTGCACCACGATTGTATGAAGAAATAAATTATTATTCAGAGGAAAAAGGGCAGAGGATTAAGAAATTAATGTATGAGTACACGTTACAGTGTAATAATAGAGGTGTCTACTTCACAACATGTATGCTGTTATTAACCTAGTTACGAGTATGGACTTCAAGGTACTGAGACCCAATGGAAAAGTGTAGAACACTGGGTCTCCTTGAGTTTTATTTCGTAGTATTTAATAATTCCGCAATTATTTGATTGCATATATATATTATAATATTATAATATTATATATATATATTTATGTATATATTATATATATATATATATATATTTATATTTATATTTATATTTATATTTATATTTATATTTATATTTATATTTATATA